>NC_088337.1:27465000-27490000 GCF_036884655.1 Musa acuminata AAA Group
ACCTGTCTGTCCTCAATTACCATATACCTATAGTTCCTCATCCATCTAATATCTAAGAGACTGTATACCGGGCATGATACTATCAGACCCATACGATTTCTGCTCAAGTCTCGCTCTAATCGGATTCTCCTAGAGAACTATTTCTCTCTTAATTCGAATGACCATGGCCAGGGATTTGTCTGAGCAAGAATATATAGGATATTCCTCTTATGACATCGAGAGTAGATGATCATCTATCGACACTTAATATTCCTTGTAAGATTGGATACCACTCTCAATGATTGGTTGTGCTAGATTTGGAACCTCTAGATCTATAAGTCCGGTATCAAAGAGTGGAGTACTCATACAATACATCCTTGGTATCTCAAGTCGAAGGACTAGATACATCATTTAAACTATGAAATCGTTGTCTAACAATAAGACATCATCAACCATCTAGCATTTTGTAAGTAGATCAATTCGTGAACTCATTCTCTAATGTGCACTTGTATTGTATCCATAGTGTCCCCACACAAGAAGCTATGAGATCAGTTGCATCCATCGTATGGATGGGTATACACCACACTAGCCTGTCCAATTATCTCGATGTTCCTCTCGAGTAAACCTATGACCGGGATTATTTAGGATCTATGTTTAAAGGCGAATTGATCTCATTATCGTGATCTCATCATGATCTGATTCCCATTGCATAGATCCATGGACATCACAATATATTCAAACAACAAGCAATATAAAGTGATAAAATATCAAATAATAATAATAAGAAAAAAGACTGCATATCAAGTCACACATGCTATCACTCACGTGATTGGCTTGCATGGCACCTATGACTAGCAGTGGCCTAATACGTTCGTAGTCGATAAGTCAAGTGAATTATTATGGAGATAATAATTCACTAAGGTAAAAAGAGTTCTGATAGGTATGACTCATGGTTAGCTTGATATTGGGCTTAGAAGGTCACACACATATGTAGGTGTTACGATGAGTAAAGGTTTGGATATGAGATATCCGCTGAAGCCCCTACCTTATTGGATATCCAATAAGCCCCTAATTATTGGATTCTATGGATGAGACCTAATGAGAGATTTCTGGGTAAAGATATATTAATCTAAGAGGCTTGAATAGTTAAATAGAGATTTAGTACTCAATAGGGCAGGATCTATTAGGGTTAAGTTGATAAGGGGTTTCTATAAATAAGGGGGAACCAAGGGGCCATAAGCCAGGCCTTTTTGGATGTCATATCTTATTCTCCTCTCTTATTCTCCTCCTTAGCTAACATTCCCTATTTGGGCATGTGGAGATTTGGGCAATGATTTGAGGAGTATCTTCATAGCCCTTACTGTGTGGATCACCATAAAAGAGGATGACAATTGACCTCCTTCATCCTCTCCCACAGATTTGTAAGATTTCAATGATATATGATCTCCCTAGGTAAAACACATTTCTTATATATACGTGATTTTTTATTTTATGACTTTTGTGCACCAATCTTCGTACAACAATGAAACCTTTTTTTGTGAAAAATTAAGATTTTTCTTTTTATTCTTTCGCTGTGCATGTGTTGTCGCCCCTAGATTTCACTATAGTCCTACCACCCAAGATAGTCTTTTTGACACCTCGAGTTGAGAACTTTGATAAGAAAACTTTCAAAGGACTTTGAGCCAAAATTGATCTAATCTACGAAATTAGAGCAAAGACACATCTACGGGCATTGAGATATAAAAAGAAAGTGGCTATAAGTTGTATAACCGAAATGTTCAACCTTACGAAGTTGGATTATGAGACTTAGTACTCCACAAAGCTAAGTTCAATGACTCGATTGGCTCCCGAGGAAAGTTGGCACCGAACTAGAAAGAGTCATATCAAATCATTGAGGTCGTTCAAGATAAAACATGTTATCTCAAGACAACAGAAGCATGATGCTATCAAGAATGTGTTCCACTTTAAACTTGAAAAAGTTTGTCCCTAAGACTTCTCTCAAGATCAGACTAGGGAAAACTATAGATCAAGTAATGGACGTTGATCTACAAAGCCCAAGGCATTAGTTATTGAGTGCATCTTCAAGATGCCATCATTGTAAATTAAGAAAAAGAGACTTCATTACTTAATAAGAATTACATCAGCTTAGTTGGCTTCTGCATTCAAAATAACTCCTTAGCCTATCAAAAAATAAAGGATTAATGAGGCAGACATACCTGACATAAGAAACAAGTTAAGTAGACTGGTCTAACGACTCTAAAACAAAAAACCAGCATAATAAAAGATGGTAGCTTAGGCATCGGGATAAGGCAATGGGTAAAGGCTAATATTAAATGACTCCTTGATCACCATCGGGACATTTTGATCCTCGAGGTAATTAGTGAATGAGTCCTTGAGATCTAGCTTGGGATACCTCACCTTAAAATGGGCCAAGGTGATTTGGTACTCGAATTGGTTCAAGATGACCCCCATCCTCTCTACACCCCTTTTAAACCCGATCGATGCCTTGTAATCAATTATTACCTCCTCCCAATAATTTGGTATCATGTGTCGCTCGGCCTCCAACACATCCTTTAGTTCCTATGCCTTCTCATTAACTATCGCAACCAGCTCGCTAAGCTTAGAATTATGCACCCTTATCGAATCCAGCTCCCGAGTGAGCTATGATAGATCATCCTCCATGGCCTAGTTATTACTATGAATTTCCTTCAACTACTTGGCAAGGTCAGTGAAGCATAGCTTGGCTTCCTTAAGTTGTTGCACCAACTCGACTCTCTAGGCCTCTACCTCGATAACAATAGCAAGAGCTCCTCCATCCTTCTTCGGCCCCTCAATCTCTTTCCAAAAATTATCAATTATGAGGGCCTGCTAGTGGATAACAGAGCCAGCATAACATACACAATCGATAAAAGTTGTTATGTAGTGATGGTGCTACAAATCAAAAATAAAAAAAATGTATAAGCAAAGCGAATCCAAAGGAGCTAGCCACGACCTAAGTTACCAGCACTTCGTTGTGGAAGTAAGTGTCAATGCGAACCTTTGAAGAGGAATGGTAGATCTACTTTGACACCCCCAAATATAATGATCCATGATAGTACTACTCCAAGGCCACACCATCATTCCATATCTTTTGCTCCTCATGCAAACCCTCCCATCTTCACTGCAATAGTACTCCTAGAGTCGGGTTTGACAAGTCGACTATTTGAATAGCTGCAAAGTGTAAGGACTTGCTTTTGCATAAATCAAACATCAACCTCAATTCATCCCCTCTTTTTCTCAAAGAGGACCGAGAACTTTGGTGACTGACCAAAGGCCCCGATGTTGTGGAGGGTAGGAGGCTCCTTATTAGGAATTAGCTCCTCGGGTTCCCCAACCCTTCAAAGGCGAGGCACCTTCCTTATAAATAATATTCTTCTTCTTTCTCAACTTGTCAATGCTAGCATGGGGCCTGGACCGAGTTGGGCATGATGCCTCGAGCGATAGCTCACAGATAGTAGCTGAAACCGAAAAGGCCACCACCATGCCCGAAGAAAAGCCCAAGCACCTTCTTCTGCAAGGAATGCATATTCATGTCTATAAAGGTGATAAGTAGATAAGATTTCCTCAAGGCAGTTGAGGAAATCTCTAAGCAGTTGAGAAAAATCCTCCCTGCTGAATGTGTATAAATAGCTATCAAGAGCTCACTATCTAAATGAACTAGGCAATTACATCTCATACATTTTATAGTTTCTTCTATAATTTTTATCTTTCTATCTTTTTCGTTTAATTCTTTACATGGTATCAGAGCCTTCTTCCTTGCAGATGTAGGCAGCTCTGCCGAAGCCTTCTACTACTCCTCTTTTCTGTTCAGTTGGAAAGAGCAGTGCTGCTGCTTACCTCTCTTCCGGCACTACTGCTTCCTGTTCCGGAGTCGGAGACTGCTCGGCCACCTCTTGCCCTCACAAGAACCTCGCCTACACTACCGTGGTGGCCACCGTCCTCGCAATTGCTCCCCGGCCAGCGACCTCTCCTCCTCGTTCCCACATCTCCATCGAGCAAGAAGTGTTGATGCCGCCATTCATACCGCACAACCTCGTCGAGGTGCTCGACGCCGACACTGCTTACCCTGTTTCATAGTGTTCTCCTACCTGAGCTGGCAGCCGCCTGTCATTTCCTCTACCTTGGTGCACCTCGGCAACATTAATCCAAAGCAACAAAGCAATCTTTATTGCCACAACAAGCTTCAACAGCTGTAACTGTTGTAGATTTTTTTTTTTCACCTAATCGTTGCTGATTTCTCGCTCATCGTGCATGAGTAAAAAAAATCTAACTCATGTGAAGATAAATTTATCATAGCAGAAATACATTGCATAAGGTAAAATATGCCTGAGGTGTGTGAGTCGAAAAAAACCCACCCGCATGATAAAATATGTTTGAGGCACATGAGTTGGGAAAGCCCAACCCGCATATAGAGAAATCCGCTATAGCGACACAAGATAAAATGTGTTCGAGACACGTGAGTTGGGAAAACCAACCTCGCATGAAGAGAAATCTGTCACAGCATGGGCACAAGTAAAATATTCCTGAGACGCGCGCGTCGAGAAAACTTGACCCACAAGGAAAAATCTCAAAAACTCATGCCTCTCTCGAAAGAGCCTCAAAGCACGTCTTTGTGGCTTAGAGAGGGGAGGGGGTTGTTAGGGACCAGTGATATGGGTTATCGACTAATCATCCGACATATCACCACCACATAGTGTCCAATGAGAGAGAATAAGACGAAGCTTCCTTCTTATCATTTATGATGAAAAATTAGAATCATAAGCTTCCTTCTCATCATTTATAATGAAAAATACAATCGTAAGCTTTCTTCTCATCATTTATGACCAAAAAAATAATTATAAGTTTCCTTTATGCTATTTACAATTAGGTATAAAAGCTCACCTTTAATATAAAAAAAAGAGAACTTATTTTGACTATTCCAGAGGGACTGGGTTGAGAAATTTCTCTCAAACTTAGTCTTCTTACAGATAACACCTAAGGAGTTCGATATTTTTACCTCGAAAATATCTCAGACAATCGTGTTCATACGAGTTCAAATCACTAATATTTTCTCCTAATAGTACTCTTGTTGCTTAGCATTATCCGTCAATCCAATGCGACATCCCGCCTTCACTATCATGCTAAATGCTTGCTCGTGATGCTAAATGCCGCTTCACCATTTTCTCGTTCGACTCCTAACGCACTAATCTAACTAGCTATCATGCTCCGATGTAAACTCACGATGATTTATTAATTTATTTTTTTTCTTTTTCTTTTGGCTTCTTATCCCAACCTCTCCATCCTACGAGAGTCGTCACTCATTTTCGACCGACAAATGACCGTATAGGCAACAAAGAAATGAGAAAGCTAGACGACATGCACATTGCAATCCATCGACGACTCACTTTCAGTCATCACTCAGTGTTCACGTTACAATCCGTCGCTTGTCGCCCAACAACATCCCTCACACGAACGATCGAAAAACAAAAAAAAAAACAATTGAATAATGAATATTAATGAATCAGATTTTGGAATGTCCTCTTGGGTCAAAGTCACCGACATCCATCACGTACGCCACGGCAACTCCATCTGATGATTTAAACTTCCGATGCGTAGATGAAAGAACAAAAAAACAAAAACAAAAAAAAGAAAAGGGAGAGAGAGAGCGAGAGAGAGAGAGAGAGAACAACCAAATATATAAACTATGAGAGGGAACCCAGCATGAACATGTTTCTGGATGGGAATATGACCGAGAACCTAAACACGGAAAATGTCACTCCTGCACGGAGCATCTGTTGTTAGCCCTGAAGAAAAGCGTCCAACTTGTTGGATTTAGTGGGAAGCATAGGGCGGAAATCCTCTAACCGTATGTCATTGAGAAGGGAGTCTCCTCTTTGGAGGCCGATGGTGTGGAGGATGTTCCCCAGCACATCTGCCGCTAGTCCTATCTCTCTCAGGCGGCCCGGTTCTTCCCCTCCTTCCTGTATCAATCTTGCTATCTCTCCCAGAGGCACCACATTTTCCATAACAATTTTGGCAAATAGGCAACCCAGAAACTCTGCTGCTCTTGGAGCGTCATTCACAGCATCCTCCAGCGAAGCCAGCACAGACTCAAACCTGCCATCAACAAATGCAATACGATGCAATGCTCAGCCAAAACATCATCACCCCAAAATAATAATAACAAGAACTTGACATTCCTACCCCTGGAGTAGCTGTACCCGGCTGATCAATCTTTCTCTTGAATTGCAAAGGTTGATGATAAGCTTTGTCAGAAGATCCCTTTCCGTATCTTTTCTCTCAAAGGAGTCCGTGACCCATAGCGATATCATGGAAGGATAAAAACTCGAAGCATTTAATTCCTTGACACACAATGCAACCTCATTCTCATCCTTGGCACTGAGGACCATAAAAAAGTTTTAAATCAAAAGACCCAAAGTTATTTAATAAATAATAAAAAAAATAAGGCAATGATTCATTTAAAATAATGGCAGCTGAAAGAGCTCGGTAAACTAAAATGCTTTTATAGAATTTAAATATGAAAAACTCAAATTCAAGGTTGCAAATTGCTTGCATGACCTAATAGGTAACTTAAAAAGCAGTTCTTGCCAACCAGAGGTGCAAGAACATCCTCATCCCTGTCTGGCTTTGTACAGGAAAAGACCAACAAATTGAGAGAATTAACATCAGGTTAGAAGTTGACCCTAAAGTTATAGTTAATCTCCTGTTCAAACTTTCTTGGTTTTGACATATTCTCTACGGCAGACCTCTCGAGAACCCACTTGGATTGGACCTATTCTCAATAGCTGACTCCAAATAAAAAAGGTTTGGATGATGATAGATTATCCCAAACCAAATGAAGAACAATGATATTTTCATTTAAAATGAAGAACAAGCTATATAGAAGAAATAAAAAGCACACAAGGTTGTTTGGCTAACATTCATATTAGTAACAGTTTCCAACAAAGAATTGTCTGTGAAATAAATGTTCAGTGAAATAAAAATGCTAGAGATACTAATGCTTATAACACAAAAAGTTCTGTGAAATAAAGCTTATGATTGATGGAAATATTCATGTGTTACTATGTTGCATACTTTCATGTTCTGTTGCATGATATAATCTCATGTCTAAACTTTACAAGCCATCATCATTCTTTTATCAGACTCATCAACAAAGAAGTGCATGCCTTCAGTTTAAAAAACTATTATTCCAACTCAGAAAATTTTCATGTTATGGCTATTGGTTATACTCTTAAAAAAAAAGGATTAAGCAAAGGATTTAAAAGAAAATGTCAAAAATAAGGCCAAAGATATTTTAACTATTTCCATCATGCAAAAACCCACGTGGAGGAAATTATAGGAAGGCTAGTCGATGCTAAGAACAAAGATTAATTCCAACCATCACAAGCGTAACTAACATTAGCCCACAAAATGCATGGTTAAGAACATTACCTGTAGAACTCTTTGATTGTTGAAATTGATTTTTCCCGTAAAACTTCTTCCGGGAATGTTTTTGTTTCAGAAACTGTAACTAGGCTGCTACCTGGAGTGCCATGGGTTCTTCCAGCTGGTACGATGGACGTAGCAGAACTCTCAGAAGTCCGATCTAAAACCTTCAAGTCTCTGCTGCCATAGTTATTACTACAATTTTGAGGGCTTAGTTGCTCATATGTTGCTCCAGAGAACCTATCTATCATATGGTTAGCACCATTAGGACCCGAGGTCATCCTATGATGTTCCCCAACAACCGGTGAAATCTCAGCAGCTCCTACATTAGGTACCGACGGGTGTCCTCTGATAGACATTCCCCTGGCCAAGCCACCTTGAGGACCAAGGGTAATAGAATCATCATCAGTAGACCTTTGCGGTAGGGGAAGTGACATTGTCCTTGTTTCATACTGATGTCTATCCTCCAACCGCACATCTTGGGCACCGTGGCCACGAACCTGAGATGGCAATCCACGAACCTGCTGGGAACTTGGAGAACTTAAAAGTGTGGATCCACGGGAACCATAATCAACTGCTTGACCCCGTCTTGGGACATTACTAATGACAGGACCACGAGCCAGTCTACCTGACTGAGCTTGCCTTTCTTGAGCAGCATCCCTGTGAACCTCCTCTATCTTCTTTGGCCCCTCAACTTTCCTTCTTTGTTGCCAGTTATTCTTTCTTAGATCAATTGCATCTCTCAACATGAATCTAACACGAGAAGATAGATTCTGATTTTTTGATAACTTCATCATCATGTCAAAATATGCATCCATATGGTCCTTTGCCTTAGGATGGTCTATCATCTCCCCGATTGTACTAATCAGTTTGCACAATGCTTCAACATCTTCCTCATCAGGATTCTGATGTTGTCCCAGCAACTTCTTAATACATTCATGCATAATTCTCTCCGTTAACATCTTTTTTTTGTATAATTCCCCAATCAACCGAATATTACCTAACATGCGCCTGCGTGCCCGGAGCCTTTTCTCTTCCTTCTCCTCTTTGGACTGTTTGATCTCACCTTCCTCTTCAACTTTATTAGCTTCAGCTTGTTCTCTCTCCCCTCTTTCAAATTCCTCTTGACATTTGTTCAGTAGTAGTCTTTTAAAAGTAATCATTTCATTGTTTTCACTGAAATGTGGCAGTGCAGCAGAAAGATGAAAACAGAAATTGGCATACATTTCACAGAAGGTTGGTTCCAACAAAGCTTTGTCAAAGATCTGCGAAATGACGCCAGTAAGAGTGACTGCATTGTCAATCTCAACCTCCTCAACCTGGGCAAAGAGTCTGTCAAAGTTTTGAGGTGTTAATTTGTTAAGGATGGCTTTTAGTCGTCTTTGTTTTGCCTCTTCCACATCAGAAACTTTGCCCACCTCATACTTTCTCTCAGCTTTGTGCATTACCTGTGACGGTGCTTGAGGAGAGGGCATTAAGCCTCTTGCACGCTGCCACTTGTCTGCATCAGGATTACCACGTGGCATGCCTCCCTGAGATGCCATGGATTGTGTTGGCCCTGATAGAATTCCTCCCTGCCCACGAGAATTTCTTAAAACCCCATGACTGACACCTTGCCCAGGACGAAGGCTTACAATTGAAACTCCATGCCCCGGGCCAGGGCCAAAAGACCCAGGTGATTTGATCCATTTTTCATCATCCATAGTGCCAACTGTTCGACGGTCTACCCGAGAAGCACCTGATGGCCGATCTATGATCCTCCCAGGACTTGAAACTGGTGATTTTCCTACTAGAATGTTCATCGATACATCCGTTACATCAGAACCAAACTCAAAACCCCCAGGAAGCTCAGTAAACTGATGTGCTAGGGTCATTAGGAAATCCCTCGAGTATTTCTTTCTACCAGTAGATTCAATATTATCACCTTGATGTTGTTTCCTTGCTCCTCCAGTAAGCTGCCCATGTTCTGATGTTTTCAATCTTGGAGTTGATAGATCGGCAGCATCTTCCCAATCATCCAACTCAGCTTTATTCTGCCCATTTTGCTCGCTTGCGGCAACATCCTTACCAGGATAATCGACACGTACAATCTTTGTGTCAGATGTTGAACTGTTTGCACTTTCTAAATTACTAACAACCTCAAGCTTTTCCTCTGGGCCCTTATATGCATTATAAAGATCAGAAGTCCCCGCAGCATCTGCTTTAGAAAGAAATTCCTTTCTCTTCTTCCTTCTTCCAGCAGTAATCTTAGGTTTTGAGGTTTCTGACAAAAGCTTCTCGTTCTGCCCCAAGCTTGTTGCAGAAACCAATCCATCACTAGGCAAATCGAAAACTTCCAATTCTGGCTTCTCTTCCGCCTGAGAAAGTGATGGTTTGGGAAAAGAGGACGCCACACCAAAATCAGTCAAACCGACATCCTCTCTGTCTCTTGTTTCATGTTTGGTCGAAAGGGTGTCAAATTTATCTTTGACATCATGGGTGGATGAAAGATCATTCCCAACTGCATTTTCAGAATCAGTTGAGTTATTTTGTTTGTCTTGTATCCTATTTTCCTGTATTTTACAAACAGCATCATCATTGGAGCCTCTAAGCACCTTGTTGTCCACTTCATCACTCCCACTAGATTTCACTTTCTCATAATATCCAACTCCATCATCTTGTTTTAAAAGCATAGATTCGTCTGCGAGTTGAGAAGACTTGGAAGTGAAAGAAGATGACTGCAATTCATCACCATTAGGATCTCGCAATGAATCATTTGTTACTTCAGATTTCTTATGTTCCTTCAAAACTGTGTTCACCACACTGGAGTTAGCAATGAAAGTTTTGAAATTAGTTCCGACCACCATAGGGGCCAAGGTAGGAGCCTCAGAAGGAAAATTTTCTTTTATAGAAACATAATCAGGTGCTGCACCAGATGAATCAACATAACCTTGTGAACAATCTTGAGATGATTCATTCTCCCATATTGCTCCAGATGTGCCCGATGCAGCAGGCATTGCCTTACCTTCAAATGTCTCATTTGCTCCTACTTCTGGAAGAATCCTATTTTCAGCTTGAGGAGAAGTCCTTGTTGGAGAAGTGGGCAATTCAAATGTTGAAAAAATCCGCATACTCTCAGTTTTAGTGGATCCTTCCTGAGTTGCCACAAAGCTAACCTTGGTATCTTTTGAGGGAGATGATTCTGCTCCTTCAGGAGATGATGCATCCAACTGAAAGAATTCAAACATATGCACAGTTCAAATAAGCAGCCAATTGAAGGGAAGGAAGGAAACTAAGAGCACACACCTGACACTGCTGATGGGAGTTTCTGGCATCCTTTTTACTTGTCTTCCTCTGGTTATCCTTCAAAGAATCAGATATTTGAACAGGTTCTCCTTTCTTGCCATCAATTCCAGCCAGAACTGTTGCAGAATCCCCATCTGGTGTTTTGGGAGCCGATGAAGCCTCAGTGAGCACAATTTGCGTTGAGAGAACAGGAGCAGCAACAGAAGTAGTGCCTGTGGAAGGCAATGATACATTATGTAAGGATCCAGAACCTGATTTAAGCTGCTGAGAAGGTTTATCTGGAGTGGTCTCTCTGTGTCTTTGATTGGGAACAGTATCAGCCACAGCAGTCTTTTTTACTTCAGGTGCTTCTGGCTTGCTAACAGGCACACTAATTACCACAGGAGGCGTCGACAAAGATGCCCCAACTCTCTCAGCTTGTGAACTAATAGATGGCTTCATGGTAACCTTGACTGCAGAGGGCAAAGATGCAGAAGCTGGTAACCCTTCCAGCTTATCACCTTCAGAAATGTGACGGAGAGGTGAAGGTGCAGGTTTGCCACCAGAAACGGCGTTGATCATGGATGAGTTCATGAAGTTCAAGTGTTGCCCGCTTTGACTGACAGGATAAGTACCATATATTGGAGCCTGTGAAATTGCAGGCGCCTGCCCACTTGCCGCAGGGACAGTAGCAGGAAACATAAGCTGAGAATGGCTATAAGAATTCTGCTGCATAGGGGAGAAGTACTTTGTCTGATGAGAGGCAGTATATGTTGGAAGGGAATGAGCTTGAGGAATTACGTTAGGAAGTGGCCTCTGCCCAGAGGCCACACCATCCTTGAAAGAATCAATTCTTTTCTCAAGCCTCAATTCTTCATGAGTCTCTGGATGAGTTATTTTCACTGTGGTCTTCCGTTGGCCACCAAAATTACCAGGCTGTTGTTGAGGGAATTGTGGAGCAATTCCAATTCCTAGGCTGCGTAACTGTTGGGGCAATTGATGACCAATTGGAGGGGCAAACGCTAAACCTTGTCCCTGGTGCATCATCGTCTGTTGTTGCACAAAATGAGGTTGGATGCTAGGAACATAAATCTGCTGTGCAACTTGGGAGGTATTCCCCACAGGTAACGTCATTGACATTTGCAGTGAATTGGCTGCCAGACCTGGTGATTGCAACTGCGGGCTGGGTCCACCGTATTGAGGAGGAACTTGTGGTGGCTGAGGCTGAAATGGCATAGGCATAGGAACAGGCATACCAGAAATTGGAAGAGCAGAAGCTTTCGGTGCTGGTACAATTGGAGCAGATGGTACTGAGGCACTAGCATCCCTCTTTACCTGAGATATAGAATGGGACTCCCCACCACCAGATTGACGAGCACCACCAACATCCTTCATGGTTTGTTGATGATGCTGCTGTTTTTGAGCAGAAGGTACAGACGATGTAGGAACAGCCCCGAATGACTCGGAATGAGCCTGAAAAGCAAACCAATTGAAACTTCAGTAAGATAATCAAACTGGCACAGCTAAGTGTCTGTTATTGAAGCCAGCGTGTCATAGATGCAAGCCGACTGTAAGGTTAGATTACAAATGAATGCATAGAGCAACGCAATGCATCAAGGGAAATTGATTGATAGCTATAAACTACACAGTTCTGTGAAAAGAAAAGGACCAAATAGAAAAATATGCTATGTCAAAATATTCACAAACCTGCTCACGTTTCTGCTCGTCGAGATTCGGCGGAGCTGAGCTGGTCCGGGCAGGAATCTTTCATAATCAACAAACATTTCCCAAGTATGAGCAAAAAAACTATCACAAAGAGCACAAGAAACACCAGTATGCCAAAAGACAAAAAAGAATGATACCTGCAATCCATTCATCATGCCAGCATTTATTGAGCCAAACTGAAGTATAATATCCCTGGACATGTCCCCTAAAGATATAATCATGAAAGGAGAATAGCATAAGAATATCTATCTTTTCCCAAAGAGAAAAGGCTCTCACCGATACATCAATAGATTCTCTAAAAGTTAAAATTTTACAATAAGGAAAAACCTTATGGAAAAAAGAAACAGCAATCGATTAAAAAGAAACAATGTTGAACCTTTAGCCGGTGCCGACGGTGCTGCAGGATTCGAGGCTCCAGCAGCAGATTGAGAAGACGGCGCCTTAGGGATAGCTCGGGATGTATTTCTAGGGACCGGCACAACGACTGGCTTTGCCACACCTGGGCCTGGTCCATCTGAAAATTGTATGCAGAACCAACATCAGAACAACACTAATGATCCCAATTAAATAAAAGGATACATAGTTACTAGTAGATCATCACTGTTACACCGGGACCCTAAAAAGTTAACATAAACTGGTTCTGACTTTTAGGGCTGGAAATAAATCATCAGAAATATTTAAAACAAAGAATCGACTCGAACAGAATACCGGGAGAAGGCGCCCAGGGCTGAGCACCATTCTGAACAGCTCGATGGACAGTGGTTGTGGGAGCAGCACCACTCGCTTCAGAGCTCGCATTTGCCAGATTTACCCTAGCTTGACTGCCTTGCCCATTACCAGATTTCTTTAAGCTACAACATCAAAAGAAACCCCTCAAGAACCGACTCTTTTTCAAGCCATTGGACCCAAACCGACAGAAAACATCAATACTGTCAAGAACAGATGGTATCAATCAGAAAGTGGGAGAAAAGGCGGCACCTCCGGTTCGCGGACAATGGCGGGGTGATATGCGAGGGAGGAGGAACAGCATGGGATGTGGAAGAAGAGATAGTAGGAGGGGCGGAGACGCCGCCCTTCCTGCCACCGTCAACGAATCCCCTTTGCTGGCCGGAGCTGCCCGATCGACCAGATTTCCTCTGCTGGCCCTCGGTCCTCTCGACCCTGGATTGATTGACGGACATAAATCCCGACCGCACGTCTTCCTCCAATCTAAACAAAGACCACAGCCGAAACAAAAGCGAGTAAGAAGCAAACCACCGATCCCCACCGCATCAAACCCTAAACAATCTACCGAAGCAATCCAATTCAAGAAAGAAGGGCGATAACGAACAACAAACCCACTTCTTGTCGAGCGAAGAGAAACCTAGATGGAACTGGTTGGGGGATAGTGCAAGGGATCCAATCGCTCACCCGAGGGGTTCTGAGCGGTAAAAGCGGGCGATTTAGCGAGATTAGGGTTCCCCCCTCAGTGGGATGCGAACGACGCGGGAATCATCAACAGCAGAGCACAACACGAGAGAGAGAGAGAGAGAGAGAGAGAAAGAGCGATGGATTCTTGGAGAGGGAGAGAGAGAGAGAGAGACAGAGAGTTGAGGGTAAATTGGAGAGTGGAGGGGCGGAAAAGGGAATAAAAATAACAAAGAAAAGAGGCAGTCAAAATTAAAATCAAAATTAAATAGATCGGAAAGGCAAAGGCGGTCAGGTGGAAGGGGGGGCATCAGATATTTAAAAGGGGAGGTGAAACGAACAGTCCCCCTTCCCACTGTTCCAATTCCCGACTCTCTCTCGAGACAACCGGTTCGGTCTATTTAAAGATCGGATCGGATCAATTGCGATCGTCTCAGCAGAACTTGACTCGATCGGATAAGACAAATTAGATTTACCATCCGATTCATATCACATTGGGGAACAATTTCCTGTGGAAGTCTTGGATGGAACAGCTACCAACACAATGTGCATGCGGACAGGCCTCTCGTAGCATGTAGAATGCGCATGCAAACATATTCGCATGTCTCTACTATTACAACCATCCATTAGGAGAAATAAAGATAATAGAATTAAATGCGATAGATTTTGAGTACTCAATTTCATGACTCATGGTTGGACTTCCCCCCTCTTCAGGTCCTTCTTCCTCTTCTTTGGCTCTATGCGAAGCAGAGTTTTTCTGTCATACAATATTTAATTTTATATATATATATATATATATATATATATATATATATATATATATATATATATATATATATATATATATATATATATATATATATATATATAAAGAGAGAATAGAATTGCATGAAAGCACGTTGTATTTATTGTCATTTCATCCGGGGTTCTTTGTGTGAGCGTTGTATGCAGGCCCAAATACCTTTTGGGCCTTTAGGGCCTTTAGGGCCCATGATTCTCGGGAGGAGGGCAGCGCATTTGTATGACAGACTTGGACTCTTTGTGGAGCTTTCAGATTTCATGGACGGTAGACGTCGTCTTTTCTTCTGCTCGAGTCAATCAAGGCTTGGCACATGATGCTCAAGTCAGATCGAGACGGTTGGTGATCCGATCAATGACTGGGCCACATAAGTCTTAGCCAAATATGAAATATCAAAGAAATATTTCACTTACACAGTAGAATATTTTCTTCAATGAAATCAATTTTAAAAGTCCATCAGACCACCACGATAATCAAAGTAATTTCTTGTTTAACTCAAAATTCTTACTTTTTGTTTCATGATCGACTTAAGCATCGAAATAGCCACATAAAAAATCACACTTGATTTTTATGCATGTCAGCATATGAGAAAAAGGTGGAAGCATGGAAGGAAGAGAAGAGGAAAAAGGTGGAAGCAGTGGAAGGATGGTAACAAGTATATCAAACAGGTACTCTTCTTCCACCTTGGAACACTTATGCCATTGATTGAGGCATGCAAATATAGGAAGCACAAGATGAAAGCTTCCCCGGTTGATTAAAGAGCAGCGGCCAAGTGGTCTTCCTCTTCTGGTGAGTGAGTGGGATTGGCTACTGACAGCTTAGAACAGTATGGTTTCCCTGACAGATCCAAGATGGAAGGACTTTAATGTCCGTAAGCTGCATCGCCAGCTGAATCAATGCCCACCAAACTCACATGATTACAAAAGACCAGATCAGTATTGGTGTGACCAACAATCAATACAGATCCATTACATGAGATTCCAAACCTTACTTAAAACCTTCAAAATGGCCATGTGAAGCTCAACGAAGACATTGTTGCTCGTCTGGATCTTCTTATCCGACACTGCCATGTGAAATCAACAAATAGTTTCTTTCGAATAGCGACCAGCATTTGAGAACGTTGACAATTCTCCATGCGTAAGCTTTATGACTGATGGATGACCTGCCTTCTTCGGCTTGCATTGAGAACTCAAAATCCAGCTGCCACTCTCTCTTTCTCGTTTGCATGGAATGTAGAGAGTTGCAGCATGGCAGAGAGCATCAAAGCAGGGGAAGAAGTGGCTCAGAAGTGTTGCTTGCTGTCTCGAGAGCCAAGACTATGTCATCTACCTACTTGATACATAACATATGATCCTCAAAGTTAGCTAACACTATTCTTTACGATATTATTTGAAGGAGGCAAGTAGTAGGTTATTGGTATATACGTCAGTTCATGTGACTCAATCAACACCAAGGAAGCTTGTTAGCAAAGTATCGTTCATCTTCATAAATGACTTGTTCACCTACCAAATAAACAATCATAGTTCATAGTTGCACGAATTCTGTCTCTCTCCCTCTCTCAATGGACGTAGTAAATTGTACTAGAATATGTTAGATTATGTGATTTTATTTAATTATATAAGATATATTATAGATATGATTGAATTCTAATTATGGTTTTTGGCTAATAGCAAAAAAAATCCAATAGGTAAGATTCATTAGGAGACGTCCTCGATGGAAGGAACTCTCCTGATAACTTATCCTAGACTCTCTGCTCTCATCCATAAATAGACAGAACATCTAAGGGCTAAAGAAGTATGTCATAAAGGACACAGTTGAGAGATTATAATTTCTCTCTTAACTCTCCCTAATCCATCATTCTAAGTGGCCTTGTACAAGGACAGGAAGAAAGGTGAAAAAGAGTCTAGTTCTTATTGTAGATTGATAGTGGATTTGGATCTAAAGATAGTGCCTTTGCAGATCATACAAAGATCCTTTTTAGATGGCATAAAAAATTATTCATCGTAAAAACCGATATAACGTTATTTGATTTCAATCCTAGTATAAATATTTTTCTATATCATATATAACATATAATAGTTTTATGCTAACAATTGATATCAGACCTAGGTTCTTGAAATCAAATACCTTAGATCTATTATTTTCTGATTTTATGATATTTAAATAATCTATATTTTGTCGATCTAAATTCCTATTTATTATGTCTTATCGTCTGCTTACGAACAATGTTAGATTCTTTGTAACGATGATCTATTTTTCTATTTGATTTGTCCTATTGTTTGATTACAATCAATATACGATTTATTGTGGTTGATTGATGGATTTACTGTCGACGTTGTTGAGGCGATACTTAATTTTCGTTGGTTACCTATTCAGTTATCGATAATAGCTAAAGGGCTGTGTACAGAGATTGCAGTCATGCATCACGGCCATATGCAGGCAGCGATTTGCTTGCGAGCGATGGCTACACCACGCAATAGTAATAGCAACCGTGGGCAATTGCCAGGTGGCAAGCTGCACACCACGATGGTTGCATATCACGGTACCCACATGCAGTCGATGGCAATCGCACGTAGGCATGCAGTCGATGGCTGCGCAACATCGATCGTGCATAGACAACAATTGCACACGGATGTCGGTGGCACCATGGGCATCCTTCACCGCTTGTGAATGTGGTGGCCATAGAAGGCAGCAGCTGCACCCCATGTGAAGTCGATGGCCACACTGGCGACCTCCCTCACACGCACGACATCCACCTATAGAGGATGCTTGCAGAAGTACGATGGTCGTAGATGGCGACAACCGCACTACGCAATGGCTGTCCCCATGTGCAACGACGACGAGCACAATTCGAGGTGGAAGATTAGGGTTTTTCTCAAAAAAATATTTTTACCCTTTGGAAATAAAAGAATTTTAGGGTTTATCTTTTTTTTTACTTTCCATAAATATCCTTCATAAAATTAAAAATTTTCTAGCATATCCTTTTGATAGTTCTACCCTTTATTAATCTCGTAATTCTGGTTTATCTCCTATCAATAAAATTATAATTTTACCCTTAGATCAATTCTTATTGATTGACTTAATTAGGTTGATGTTTAGTCTAATTATAGGTTTATCTAATTAAATAAGGTTGATTAGTACAATAATTCTTTTATAGTTTTCTGATATAAATTATTGATTGTAAATCCAATTATTGTTCTTAGATATTTATTTAATTATTCATATATATATTTAAAATTATGAAATAATAGTTATCTTCTACATAAAGCTCTTCATGATTTATGGGTTATCATGATTATAATTATTATATGAGTTTTCTTTATGCTAATCAATATTTAATAATTATTATGATTGTTATTCTTTTATTGAACTGCTTCAGCATGAATAAAAAAAAACTTAGTAAATATTATTTATAATTTATCTTCCTAAGTTTTATTTGACTAGTAGCTCCCAAAGTAGCTTAGCCTGATAGACTTATGGGATATGAATTATAAAAAATACCTTATCATTTATAGGATACTTTAGACTATATTTTATATTTTTGTATTGGTCCTATAGCTACCAAAGTATGGACCAATAATCTATAAAATACATTATGAAATTAGTCCTAAATGATATTAAATAAAATAATATTCATAATGACACATAATTAGGAGATTTAAATATTCATAAAACAGAATATATTTTTGAATAATTATGTGATGTAATAAGATGATACTATTTTGGATATTCTTGTAGTTTATCATTGTATATCCAAAGATAGCAATACTATTTCATGAGGATGGTATCAATCCTCCATAAATAATTATATATATGAATAGTAAATATGTCAATATTGAACGTAAAATATTGATATTATCAATAGTTCAACATTCATTAAAAAACTTAAAACATTAATGTTATATTATTACAATGGTACTTCCTTCCTTTATTATATGTTTTTGTAAATATCCTTGTATATTTTAGAATAAATGGCTTGAGCATATGACAGTTGTATTAAGTGAGTGAGACCTTGATCAAATTAATTGAAGAGAATATAGACTTAATTACTTTCTAAAAGTCCTATAAAATAAATAATTGAGGTGACTGATCAGAAAAGGTCTAAAAGACTCAATTTTATGATAACTTAGACTTCAGTATAGTTTACAACTAACGCATGAGAATATTTAAGGATTAATTTAAATTTTCTAATAAGTCATTACCTGACACCTTAATAAAAGAACTGACTAAAAAAATAGTATAAGGAATTCAAGATTACATCCTCAATATAATTGATAAAATTATTAGATCAAGACTCAATAATATTTTGAGTACTACTCAAAGAATGAGTAACACTAAAATAATGATAAAGTGTAAGTCACTTGAGTTTATAATTACTATATAAACTTATAAAAAAAACATCTTCGTAATAAAGTGTTACTTCTGCAGCAAAAAAAAGTTATGTGAAGAAAAACTATAAGATTTGGTTTGAAATAAAAAGGTACAAGTATATTTATATGATTCAAATCAAATATTACATAAATTATTTTACTTGATGGATTAATTTGATGCTCCAATATATGTTACCAATAATAGAGATTTATTTTAATATTAAAAAAGGATAAAATCAAAATAGAATAAAATATTCATCATTATAGGAAATCATCTTAAAGTTAAAGTAATAATAGTTTGTTTTTATCACTTACGTCCAAAGATGATTTATTTGATGAATCTTAAGAATTCATGCTATGTTTTTATAATTTTGAGAATTTTGGTTCTTTACCTAGAATTGTTAGAATATTATTTCTCTTTTGACGGTTGTAAACTTAGTGTAATTCAATCAAAGTTAACCTTTGAATTCGGTATAATAATCTATATAGAATTAATATGAATCTTAAGTTTATAATAATTTTATAATTAAATATTAAAATAGAATATAGTTTCATAAACTCTTTGAGATTATGTTTATTTCTGTGAGTCACTTTATGTTTTTGTCTCATTAAAGAGAGGTATTTTATCACTATATAGATGACATATTGAGATATAATTTATATATATCTAATTCATGTAAAGTCTCATACTATTGATACTCTTGAAGTGCACATAAATGAAGTCGAGAGATAATTAGATAGAAAAGTTAAGATCATCATATCTGGCAATGGTGATAAATTTTATGGTATTTATGATGAACTCAATTATAATTCTAATTCTTCTATTAGATTATTAAAAAAAAGGTATATGTGTTTAATATGATTTACTAGATATGTTACAATAGAATATGATTATTGAAAAGTATAATCGTACTCTTATAAATATGGTTAGAAGCATGATGAGTTATTCTCTTGTACCCAAATCAATATGAGAAGAATCTCTAAAAATAACTATGTAGATCTTGAATGGTGTTCCTAGTAAATAAATCACATGACTTATTTTGAGTTATAAAATGATAGAGAACCTAACTTAAGATATTTACATATTTAGGATTGTCCTATAAAGATAGGAGTCTTCAACTCACATAAAAAAAAAAATAGACTTAATAAGTATTTCTAAATATTTTATTATTTATTCAGAAAAGTTCAAATAGGTACATATCTTATTGTCCTAATCATAGTACAAGGATAGTTAAATCTGGTAATATAAGATTCCTATAAAATAACGAATCAATGGGAGTGAAAATCTTAAAATTTAATTTTGATATAGAGGAGATATAAGTTGATACTCCTTTATTATTCAAGATATTATTGTTATTTAAATCATTAAATAATTTGATAAAGGTGAATAATAAAATAACATTACTAAACTCTCACATTATATTGATATCACTATTAATGGTCTTATAGAATAACCACAATTGTCGGTCTTGGAAATATCTCAAAGGAAAAATAATACTGTCATTTATGGTAATTATGTGGTATATTTACAAGAATTATATTATGATATAGGAATTAGAATGGATTCCTCGTTATTTTCATAGGTTATGAAAGGTAGCGATTCTGAAATGTAATATAATACAATAAAAGAAGAGTTAAAATCAATAATCAGAATGGTGTCTAATGAATTCATCAAATTATCCAATAATTGTAAAAGAGTCTATTATATAAATAAGACTCAATGGATAATACCGAACAATATAATGGTCAAACTTGTGATTAAAGATTTTACTCATAAAAAAAATACATCAACTATAACGAGACATTTAGTTTTTAAATAAACTCATTAAAATAACATTAGTGACTCATTATGAGTTTGAGTTACATTATATGAAAACAAATTTTTAATTAAGGATCTAGCTTTATATGGGTTACTCTAAACGATTTACAAAGAAAATAAAATAAATATAAAATTTGGTATGCAAATTCAAGAATCCATTTATGACATTAAACAAGTTTCAAGATAATGATATATAAAGGTTCTTGATATCAATTACTTTTTTTTAATTAAAAATATTATTAATTAGTATTTATATTTGAAGATAAGTAGAAGCAAGTTTATTATATTGGTTTTATATATGGATAATATTTTGCTTACCAATAGTGATATTGGTTTATTATACTAAATCAAAAAATTTGTCACCAAGAGTTTTAATATAGTTGATATAAATGAGACATCTTATTTGTTAGGATCAAGAGCGGCACTAAGAGGGGGGGCTGAATTAATACAGCAGAAAACTTTCACGATTTCAAAAGACTTATTTAGATTAAAACTGATTCTGACAAAAATGGTTTCGATTCAATCCGTTTCGGAGAGAATTTGAACTTGAAAGCTTTCATAAAATTGAAGCCGATCTTGGAAGGTGTTTACTTGAAAGCGTATGTAGGCGTAGTAAAAGCACAGTAAGGAGGAGAGGCAGTTTGCTATAAAAGTAAATTGCTCAAAGTAACTGCAAACCGAGTTTTGAGTGGTTCGGTCAATGTGACTTACATCCACTTTCGGATTCCTCCTCCAACGAGGTCATCGGCGTCCACTAAAAGCCTTCCTTCAATAAGTGAAGACCGAACACTTCTTTACATCACTTTTTCCTTTTTCCGAATTTAGGAGATGAACCCTTACAAATCTCACTTCTCTTTCTTGGATGGTTACAAGGCTAAGAGATGAAGGAGGAGAACTCTAACTTTTACAACACTTTAAGACTCAAGAACTTAAGATTATGCCAATAGATTTCGCGCCCTTTCATGCACAAAAGGGTCAGATTTTTATAAGCCCCAATAGCTTCAAAAATGGAGCCAAAAAGTATCTAATCTCGGATTTTTAGGGTCCTGGCAGTATCACTGCCATTACTGGGCAATACCACTGCTTGACACCTAACACTGGACGGTACTACCACTCAGTCTGGGTGGTACCACCGCCTAGCTCGGAGGAACTCTTATAATAGCTTATCATAGACCATCTGCTCTTGTTTATAAATAAACATGATCTCCAGGAGCTAAAGAAGTATATAATAGAGGATGTAGTTGAGAGATTATAGTTTTTCTCTTAATCTTCCCTAATCCATCAATCTAAGTGGTCAAAGGATACGAAGAGAGAAAAATGAGAGTCTAGTTCTTCCTACAAATTGATAATAATTTTAGATATAAAGATGGTACCTTTGCAGATCATACAGATATCCTTTTTAGAATCAAAAGATATATATCGTAAAACCCGATCAAACGTTATTTGATTTAAATTCTAACATAAAATTTTTTTATATTTTATATAAAAGTTTTATGCTAAATGTCCATCCTACGCACCTTCCAAATGTTGATTAAGCATAGCAGTCCTGTCGTTGACAAAGTCATCCAATACTTTCAGATGCTGAATTTATTATCAGCTCGGTTTGTCTCGTTCCGATGACATCTTGTCAGATCAAACAAAATTTCTGGACATGAAAGTTTGGTGGAGTAGGGCCACTGCAAACGTGCATTCATTCCCCTTCCCCTTCTCTAGAGAGAGAGAGAGAGAGAGAGAGAGAGAGAGAGAGAAAAAGAGAGAGTATGGACTCAGCAAACGCCAACCTAACTAAGACCAGAGAGCATCTAATAAACTCCCGTGCTGTGCTTACAGATTCCTCCTCTACTCTGTGGAGAGAGAAAGAGAGAGAGACTATGGACTCAGCAAATGCCAACCTAACTAAAGCCAGAGAGCATCTAATAAACTCCTGTGCTTGTGCTTACAGATTCCTCTACTCTGTGGCTTGTGCAGACTATCACACTTAAAGCTTCCAATTGTTTAATGAAAGCAGCATTGAATCATGTGTTGTTCTTTAAGTAGAAGCTAATTAAGGGATTAATAATTTCACATCACAATCAAGTGATTTCTACTTTGTGCACATCTTTTAAGGATCACCGAGCTCTCTACAAAAGCTTAGTTTATCAGAATGGGAACATACAGATCAATCCGATGGAAAATAATCGTAGAACTAATCTTATGATCGATCGCATTCAATTATTGGATTGAAAATGTCGAGAGAATTATATGGATTGAGTTGCACCAATTGGTTTTTAGATCTTTATGGAACCCAATCAATCTTACCAATTTAGACTATCTTATTCAGAAACACCTCAAAATAATCAAAAATTATTATTTTTATTTTTTAATAATTATTAACCAGAGATAGTTATAAAATAAAAATATCAAGAACTTATGAATTACATACCAATTAATGTTTAAACTTTTTACATATCAAATTATAAGATTTTTATAATACTTCCGATTAATTTTACATCCAAGACAAGATTAAAATTGATTTATAAAGATTTGATAGATATACTATTATTAATTTTAACTTAAATATTTTTATTAATAATTTATGTTAAACGATCTTAATAGATAAATTAGTCTATCAAACTTGGATCACAACGTTTGATATCATAGAGTAAAATATACACTAAAAAATGATCGACACAAAATTATATAAATCTTAAAAAATTTATAATTTTAAGTTATTTTTCACATATGTATATTAATATTTTAATTTTTTTATAAGAATATTGGCTCTATAACCCTAAAAAAAAAATACCAACCCCGAAAATTATGGTTTATTGTAAATATTTTTTATGAAACCTGACCTGACCTTCAATTGTAATTTCGTGTGCGCGGTATGAGTCTTTGACCACCAGCAGTACCCATGCCGTTGGGACCCACCCGATTGCGTTCTTTTTCTTCTTTTCGTAACAAGTCAGAGGCCGCCGTCGTTGACCAAATGCTGCCTTCGTCGCATTCAATCCCTCCACCAGTAAACGCCCCTTCGAGTCCTCCTGCTGCTGCTCTACCCCTCATCGGAGGAGAGAGAGAGAGAGACGCACCTCATTGTTTTCTTGTTTGTTTGACGAGATGCACAACAAGGGACTGAAGGCCTCGTCTTTCGCAGTCTTCGAAGTAGACGCAACCTATTAGTCTCGACAGGGACAGCAAGGTGTTGAATCCCTTACATCCCTTACGGCAGATGCGCTTAGTGGGCACTCAAGAAGAGACGACGGGGGCGGGAGCAGAGACTGCCTGAGCGCGGGCGACTCTGGTAGAAGGCGGAGACCAGAACAGTGACCGTAGTAGGTGAGGGGAATTGTTCCTCGTTTCACCTCTCTCTCTCTCTCTCTCGGCTCATTCGGTTTGGTTGCAATTGGATAACGATATATTGATTCGATCTCTCAGATCTCCTCTCGGCTTTGTTTTGTCGCCTCCAAGATGCCATCTTTACTCATATACGCTTTTGTTCTGCAACGAAATCTCTTTGCTTAGGTTTTCTGGATACGTTCGATCCTTCCCTTCCTTTGTTCTCCTAAAGATCTCCCGCTTCATTTTGTTAGCTGTACAAATTGGAGCTTCTTCTACTTTCACCTGCTTTCTTTCTCCTGTTGCTTCTCGTTCCTCAGAAAGATTCTCCCTTTCCATACCTCTAATCGCTCAATCGGACAAAGACTCTATTTTTCTTAGGTTTCCCCCAACTACTCTGCATCCGAGTCGGTGTCCTCTTGCTTCCGATTCAAAAGGCAGCGCCTTGCGTTATTGGGCTTCGCCGACCTGTTTGAAGAATGGGTTGTTTCCATTTCATCAGAGAAAGAAACAGATACAGGAAACGGAGAGCTTCCGCCCCCATGCCCAGCTCGGTGCCCATGTACTCGCCGACATCGAACGAGGTGACTAGCAGATCAGAGGATTCGACGACTGCGAAGCAGACGAGCAAGTCATCAGGTTCCGTGTCCTCCCAGAAAAGCATTCCCGAGTTGTATGAGGAGAGGGCGCATAACCTGCGTGTTTTTGAGCTCAAGGAGCTCCGGAACGCAACCAATGATTTCAGCAGGCTGCTCAAGATTGGAGAGGGTGGGTTTGGGAGTGTGTACAAAGGCTTTGTCAAGCCCCCCGACCGGAAGGGCGATGGCACCATAGTGGCAATCAAGAAGCTTAACC